>NW_025943552.1:0-29506 GCF_000764305.2 Hyalella azteca | reverse complement strand
AAGGCTTTATCTATAAATGTAGCGGTAGCGCTGTAGCGGCAAAACCTCGTATCGCTACTTAAATATGTAGCGGGCGCTACCGCTACCGCTACATTGCCTTAAATGTAGAGCCGCTACCGCTACCGCTACTGAAAATGTAGCGGCCGCTAGTAGCGGCCGCTACTTGTAGCGCGCTACTGCCCACCTCTGATGATAAGTAAATAATATGAAAATGACAGGCAAATGATAGGTAAATTATAGGTGAGTGATAGGCAAATGATTGGTAAATGACAGCTGAGTAATAGGCAAATGATAGAAAAATGATTTAATAGGTAAATTATAGGTGAATGATAGGTGAGTGATGGGCAATTGATGAGCTAGTAACTTTATCCACAAATATATTTGCTGAACATCAAAACAAAATGTAGTGTTTGATTTTTAAATCCAATATGATAATTGCACTCATTTGTTCATACACTGCTCTCCAGAATTTCACCACTAACTAGTAAGTTTTAGCTGAGAGACTAGAGAGCATGGTGGCAAATGGCAAATGAATGAGATATTTTTTAGAAGAGAATTCTTTTTAAATTTCCTGGTCTGGTTTAAAAGTTTATTCAGTATCTCTATAATAAAGCAGATATCTAGGATACTTTAGTCTTTACAGATCTACTCATAAGACTCAAAAGGAAGTCTTAGAAATCCTCTGCTTGGCCATTAAGAGTATAATTTCATGGCTGACTGGGCCCTGCAAGACTGAGGAGATGCTTTGTTCACACAGTGGAGTGCCAAATTCTTTGGGCTCAGATTTATAGTTTGTAAATATCTGTTACAGAGACTGATACAGAAGACAACACTGGACTTCAAGGAAAGTTGAGAGGCAATGCCAGTGCCTGATAACATGAGTAAAGCAGCACAGATATGATGTGCTTCACTAACCACAAGAGCAGCAAAGCCTTCTGGCAACCCCAAAACAGTTACTGTCTCTCTGCTTTAGTCTGCTGCTTATACAGTGGTTATACAATCTCAAATAGAGCTATGCAAATTGGAACTAACTTGAACCAATTCAACATGGTTAACAAATTCTGAGAAAATCTTGAACATATTTATAAAAGGGCTCAATGCCTATAGCTAAATGGATGTATGTCAGTAGCTGCAACTCAAGGTGCATATATGCTACTTGTGTCTGCAATAAATGAAAAAATTGTAAGATGGTCAAATTGTACTGAAACTATTCTGTCAAGAAAAGGTTATGTTTCAGTTTCTAAATTCGGAGGTTTTCTGTCATAGCATGCAGGTATTTGCCACCTCCTTGATGTCTTTTCAAGACTAAAGTCACTAAACTGTGCTGAATATTGGCTGATATCTTTCAGACCAATGGAGATCTTAATATCATAGAAATTTGAGGCTGTCCATGTTATATCTACTGATAATGATTTAGTGTTTTGCAGCCCTTACAAGAGTACACAATTTCTTGCTATAAAAAAGGTAAATCTTTGCATTGCATGCCACCATTACAGGTCTTACTGAGGTACTGAGGTACTACCGGTATATGCTTTGATCCATGATTATGGTAGCTTTAAATCAAATGAAAATTCCAATAGTATTAATTTATGTGTGATTTGTGGTTGTTGGATGTGTCTTGACCGACAAGCAAATAATGAAATCCCCTCTAAATGTATGCATTCAGGCTGCTTGTGCACATATGAGTACAGCCATTGCATTTACATCTGTGCTTTTTACTTCAGAGCGAGTAATTCTGCCATACTGATTTTTACTTACTTTACTTTTTTTTACTGAGCGAGTAATTCTGCCATACTGATTTTTTTATGTTCAGTCAATCAGCTAATGCTGAGTACTAACTGAATGATAACCAGGCATAATGATAACAAATTGTTAGCTATTGTTGCAGAGTAAATCTTTTTCCTTATTTGTTTTCCCAATCAAACTGGGAATTGCAGGCGACTGTTAAATTAGTCATGCAATACTGCCTTCTTCCACAATGCCTCATGAAAATCAATATTCAGCATGGGTAAGTACAAAATTTAAAAGAAATATTGCAATTGCTGTAAATACCATGTGAAAGAAAATGGTGTAAATTGTGCTGTCATTTATAGATGGCAATTTCTATTGAGAACGTTAGTTATAAATGAAAATGGCTTATGAAAATCATATTATTCTAATTATTTTTTATGTTTTTCATAATATTTACTCATGAATCTGAGTTATTGACTTGAAAGTTCAGCTCTTAAAAATAATTTTTTTGTCTTCCAAGACTTGAACATCTGGGAAAACATTTAAGATTCTCACTTTCTTTCAGATGGGCTCGGTGTATGTGTTCAACCTCATTGTCGGCACTGGGGCTCTGACGCTTCCTGGTGCATTTGCTTCAGCAGGATGGCTTCTGTCAAGTGCAGGCATCATCATTTTGGCTCTTTTCAGGTATTGTTACTTACATATTTATTGTACACTGATGTAATTTCCTTTTCAGGGAATAATTGTTGCCACTTAACCCATTAATGCCGAGAATTATGTAATAAGAATTTTTCATAATTTTTCATGCCAAATGACTCTACGATGCTAATAAACAACTGAAACACTCAAAACGAAAATTTACTTGAAAATATGAAAAATACAGCTTGGGAACATATGTGCCCATTCGGCAATAAAATAATGATTTTAGATACAATTGAAATAAACATATAAATATAGTCCTTTATTAGCTCTATGCATACAGACTCCTTTTTATTTCTCAAAAGCTAACTATAGTAGAGTATCTATGGCTTAGTGGGTACTTTTCCATGCATTCAGGATGCGAGGGGACCTTGCACATCTTGCATATGTGAGGTGTTCTGCCATGACACTGCTTGCATCTGCTGCGTGTAGCTCTTCTCTAGCAGTTCAATGACCTTTTCCGTTGTACCGCACACTATCTTCTGCACTACCACTACTGTATTTAGGACCTATTGCCTTCCTGGTGGTTCCAAAGGTCTTCATTGTAGCTATAACTAAGTTCCTGGAAATGTCTAGTAGACTCATGTCTGCAGGTATTCGTCTGCAATGACACCAAGAATTTACCACTTGAGCATTTATGCTCCGATACTCTCCGTTAAATGGCCGATGCATTCCAAATACTCTCATTTACCACTTGTTGTTCTTCTGTTTGCATATCACAATCTCCAACACTATCAATAATTTTTGTTTCGTCTCTGTGCCAAACTACCTTCTATTTTTGGAGTTTCTTCTGCCTCTGCTGAACATAAGGAGACGGCATTTGATCCTCTCTTTTGTCAGTAAGTACTTCGGAAAGTAAGATTCTTCTTGGTAAATGATTGGGATTGCATGTAGCTTCAGTGTCAGAGGAATCAGAGTTGCAGTTAGTATCAGGAGTTGCTTCTTCAATGGGAGGCTCGACTGCAACATTGATTTCAAAACCACTATCATCATCAGTTTCTTCCTGAAGTATTTGTCGCACGTTGTCCAGAATCAACCTAAAAAACATCTAATAACATTATTTCAAAATTTGAAAATATCACTCAAATCACTTCTTGCAATATTACCCATAATGCGTTACATTGATTTTTTAGTTGCTGATAATTCATTATAAAGCTCATCTGGATTTATGAAAACAGATAAAAAGACCAATATTATCATAAATAGCTTTCTAAATATATATTTTGGAGTTACAGAATGGCAAACACCTGTTAATTTCTCAATAAAATATCGTAAGACACAACGGGAAAGCAATTAAAATAAATCTATGCACATCATAGAACAGAAAGTGCCACAATTTTCATCTAGAGCAAAATCTTTATTTTATATCCTAACGGGCACATTTGTTCCCGACATTTACATTTTATTATATGCATTCAATATTATCAACATTATTAATCATCTGTGATTTAAATGTTATTGGTGCATTATCCAGCTACAAATTCCTATCATTGGATGTAGTAAAATGTTTTCTGTAATTTAGTTACATACGTTTTTCTCAGGCGTGGTGGAGCCATGTTACATACACTTTTTTCTCGGTCAAGGTCAGCCAGCTACTGCGCATGCATGCATGGTGACAGAGAATCAAAGCACGTTCCGTATGTGTTCTGAACCTTCAGAGTACACACCTTATCAACGAAACAGAGCTAAATGCAATGTCTTTACTTTTACAGCCAATTTAATTAGCTGGGCACAAATGTTCCCGTTCGGCGTTAATGGGTTAAGATTAAGGATAACCATCCAAATTAGTGTGGTTATTACATCATGTTCAAGTTTTTGACTTGCATTTAATATTTACCCTTTGTGAATTAGAACAATGTTCAATGATTTGTTTATAGAGGATCATTAAAATTTATCATCTTTTACATCTAGGTAAATAAAGTACTGTTTCAAAACACAGAGGAGTGAGGAGGGATTAATAAGTTGAAAATAATTGCATGTTCTTCATTAAGAATGATCCCCAAAGTTGCATTTCAGGAGCTTAGGTTAGCAGTTGTTACCAATGCACACGCCTCAAGAGCTTCAGGGCATCCACTCCTTATCAATTGAAAATTGATGTCCTACCTGCACAAATAAATAAATTGTTTTTAAAAAATAGAATATAATTGGCAAGATGCTCTAGCTACTGTATACAGAGCATTAACACATTGAGTGCAGCACAACCCACTGTTGGGTTGCTGGTTTTTTTTCCAGACAAAGTCTGCAGTTTAGTTTTTTAATTTTGTTACCTGGCAAAAGTGTATCCTGTTGATATTTCCTTATTAAATTGCAAATAGTACAAAAAAAATACAAATTTAATTTTTGCACTGGAACCTACAAATTTACACATAAATATTGAAATAGAGGCCTTTTTGTCCACGGAATTGGCCGTTTTCAGGCCGCCAAGCAACCCTGGTGGTTCGTGCTTCCCTCAACGTAATACGATACCAAGGGATGGCAAGGCTAGTTGCTGCATATTTCTAGACATTGGGCAGTTTAGCATAAAATATTTTGAGATTAGCCTTAAAATTTCCTTTCAAGCACATGTGGTAGGTTCTACCCTCCAGGACAAAGAACTACCAAGAAGTTTACACGAGCCTGTGCATTAGTTCTCATAGCTTATCTCCATGAAGACAGCCGTTTTTTAGCGCATTTTCTCATTTATGGAAAAAAGGCACTATTGTGCTCGTCATGTCCATCCGTCCGTCTGTCTGTCCGTCCGTGACCACGTTTTCGTCGCCAAGAAAATGCGCTTTGTCACTCACTGCAGTGAGTACTGATTTATATTTTTTCAGGGATGTTGATAGCTGGTCCCCTGATCCCTGGGTTCCATGGTACCAGCACTCCATGCTGATAAGATATGCCTTGTTTTAGGTCCAAAGTCCCTGTAGCATGGATAAAGTTTGCCCAAGACATCTGTTAGAACACTAGTTTGGTCCACCATGGCCTTTTTCAGTGCCCGAATGGTTGTTGTGGCCATTTCTGAATTGCTCCACAGTTCACTATAGGCTCAGGATGAGATTTTAGCCCAGACAAAAAAGAAATGAGATGACTATTCAAGAAATCTTGACAAAAGATGAAGTGGATTAAGATGTTGCCTTGGCTGATGAGATCTGACAAATACATGGGAGAGATGACTGTCACCTGCATGCTTGCAAAGATTTGCTAGGAATGGACTCTTTTACTCGGACCCAGAGCAGGTGCAGGGAAGATTGTTCTTTATAGTCATTAAATGCTCAAGAAAGACAGAGGGCTGAGCTCCAAAACTACTGCCTCTGATTTAAGAATTGATAATGAATTCAAACTTTGTTCAATTAAAGTAATTTAGTTAGAATTCAAATTGGGAGTTCAGTCAGCAATGATTTATGGATCTGCTGATGCTTTTAAAATAACAAAGTGAACGTAGGAAGTTACTGTCAGTTTTCTGTACAGGTACTTAATTTGATATATTTTATTATTGCATTAGCTATTTCTTACTCTCTATTCCTCATTTAGGCTCATTTTAAATTCATTGTTTTTTTTTTAATCTGTTGAGTCAAATTTGATCCTAAATTTTTTATAATTTGCTTTCAAACTTATTTGCAGCTACATAACCGCAGGATGGATAGTAGAAGCCATGGCGTGCGCCAATGCCATCAACCACTGGCGCAGGGTGAAGCAGCTTAAAAAGGTGAACAACCTTAAAGGGTGCTTGTTGTAGTTTGGCTTGCTTTCACATTTTATAGGAGTTACTTCGTGTAAAGTAAGTAAACCCTAACTATTTTTCAAGTAAGAGGCTGGCATTTAGTTTCTGCATGCACAGTAGGAGCTGTTTTGCTGTGTTCTCGACAATTCTCCTCAAAAAAATCATTTCTACATTATGGCGCCCTTCTTTTAGACCAGCAGATTTGCAAGCAAACAAGTCTAGTGTTAATTCCAACAAGATTGTGCTACAAATAAAATTTGACTTTAAATATTGATTTAAAAGGTTTTTAATATTTTCTCTCATCATGGACTTGAATCTATTACTGAACATTTTTCCAAATTTACAACCTGCCAGTTATATGAGTATTTACTGCCAGTACTAAATGAATTATGAATGTGTCTTATTTTTTTATGTAAAGAATTGTAATTTCTGTCATTGATGCTCTTGTATCAAAGTCACCAATGTTTCTTGACTTCACATTTAATTCGTTTCTTAATACATACAATTTTATCAATATCATATAGCTTTAGGGCAGAGATGTTCTTATTGATAAGACTTTACGGTTTTTTCCTTTTCGCTTGAGATATTTGATTATAAAAATCTTACTATTTTTTTACTGGCAGCGCGGACACGTACCAGACGAGCTTGTGAATCGCACGCTCGAGAACGCCGCTGAAGGAAGCAGGAACGCAGCTTTATTGGCTGGCACTGGCAGTGATGAGCCTGCAAACGTCCACTCTGCCGCAGCAAAGTCCAGCAGCGCTGGCGGTGATACTAGTGATGCTAGTGATGCTGCCTCTTCTCTTGCTGCTGCTGCTGCTAATGAAACAGATGATTCTGATGATATTAACGTTGAAACAACCGAGGCCAGTGAGATGATTACTACGTCATCTGATTCGCCGTCGTCTGAAGACCACGAGGAGGAAGAAACTCCCCTCATCCACGGTGTTGTCATAGAGAGAACTGTGGGCCAGTATTATGCCATCCAAGAACGGGTCGAAATGGGAGAAATGGCAAAACTTTTCTATTCAAAATGTGAGGCTGGACTACTTTACATATATGTACCTATATGGTTAAGCGTGTTCACGGGTGATCAGTCACTTGTGTCTCTTAGTCTCGTGTTTAAAAACTTATGACCTTGGCGTGTGGTAGATTCAGAATTAAAGAGAATCTCGGAAGTCTTATGCAAATGAATTAAAATCTTTGTTTTGACGATGCATCTTATTTGTAGTACATAACTCGATTCTGTATGGCCAAATTCCGGATTTTATGGGTAATTATCTACAATAATGTTTTGCTTATTTCAGGGTGGGTGCAGGTTTTCTGCGTTGTTTTGTGCATTTACTTGTATGGAGATCTCGCCATCTATGAAGCGGCCGTCGCCAAGTCCGTTCGTGATATGGTATGGTTAGTAAACATAGGCTTGAACTGGCTTTGAAAGTAAGAAATACTCAGTGCTCTTTGACTGTTCGAACTCGGCTCATTCTTATTTAAAATTGTTGTTTTCAAGATTATTATTAACGTTAGCTGTCTCTTTCTTCCTGAAGCTTATTTACACTGTCTTTTATTCGTACCTCACTGATATTAGTTCAAGTCATTAATGTAAACATTTGTCTTTTAGTCGTCACTCTGGACAAATAAGTTCAGCAACATGATGAAAGTGTAAGGTTAGTTGTTAAAAGAAGCACTCGTCAATTCTTCCGAAAGTCCTATGTTCATTATATATTTATTCTTTGCCAATTGCATAATTTGTAAGCGATTATTATCCTTTGTTACAGCACCTATGTTCCTACGAACTGCTCACAAGCGCTGCATGACAGCGACCCTTGCTTCCCGGACTCCGACTACTCCAGATTCAACGTTTACAGAATATGTGTGGTGGGTCAAACCGTCAAATCCTGACATATCGCTAATATTGTATTTAACCGTAGTATATTATTACTTGCTCTTGGGGTGTTTAATGGAGGTTTAAATACACGATTCAATCGAGCTTAGACGTTTTGCCTGTGCTACGAACCTTATCATTTACCTCAATTACCTGTATTTAAATAACGGTGCGATTACTACATAGAAGTTTGACATAGATATATGTCAAATTTCTAGTCTAGCATCCGCGGAATTTTTAATTTCTTGGGGATATTGAATGTGATTATTGCACTCTCTGATTGGTTCTTGACATTTAAATTTTTCTGCATTGAAATTTATGCTCGTGACAAGAAGTGGGGGCAACAAGCCAACAACATTGTTTCCATTGACTAACTATTCACTTGTTTGTTGCAGTGTTGTTTCGTGGGCGTCATGGGTCCATTCGTGTTCTTGAACTTGACCAAGACGAAGTACATGCAAATTGTGACCTCCATCATTCGCTGGATTGGTAAGTGAATTGTTACTAAGTTTAGCTTAGGTCGTAATTGATCTTCAATGCTTTACTCGAGGAGCTCGGAGTCAAAGATCGATTTGTTTGCTTGGTATTGTACGGACTTTGTGTTTAATATGCATGTGCTCTCTACTATTGTTTTATATACAGAATGATGGCTGATTTTGTGAGGATTTATTTCCGATCATCGATGCTGACAAATTACTGGCAGGCAGTGACAAAATATAGCATCGGGCTTATCTGATAATCCAAGATAACAAATAACACAGGCCTTTCCAAAATTTTCATGCATTCTCCATGTTTTAGGGCTTTTTGAATCCGAAAATATATTTTTTGTCTATGACGTCACACTTGTCGGTAATTTATATTGCAGTATCCAGGGAGGCAATAATTCAAAATGAATAAACATCGAATGACAAATTTTATTATTTACTGTAAAGTTTTTATCGATATAATATTGAAAAGCAGTCAGCCACCATTGTAATAATCCAACTTGGTGACAAACGTGGAATTGAGCATCCATGATAGTCCAAGATGACTGTTACTCCTATGAAAAATATTTTTTTTTCAAGTTTGTTACATGTATGTTATTTAGTCTTGATATTATTTAAGTATGGAATTTTTCATTAACTTGTTATATGCTAAACGAACTGGTCATACGCAGGAATTCCAGTAATTTTATCCGTTAATTTCCTCCCGTGAGTTACATCCTATAGAAAATTGAAAAAGCCTTCCTGTGCAACTGGACATTAGGAACTTCAAGTCATACCCGCATTATCTAATTCTTGATTATAAACGAAATGGTCCGATGGCCATTTTCGCACGGCGACCAACTCATGTCACTATATTTTCTGCCTGATATTTGCAAGTAATGCATGTCAATATCGCTATGTCACTATCGCTATGTCTCCACAGCTATGATAGTGATGATCGTCTGGGCGGTGGCGGTGATAGTAAAGGGCAACACTCACGTGAGCCCCGCGGTGGCGCGGTGGCAGAACCTGCCTGACCTGTTCGGGGTGTGCGTCTACAGCTTCATGTGCCACCACTCGTTGCCATCACTCGTCACGCCCATCGCTGTCAAGACGCATCTTTATAAGGTTACTACTGTGTCCTGACTCATCTTTATAAGGTTACTACTGTGTCCTGACTCATCTTTATAAGGTTACTGCTGTGTCCTGACTCACCTTTATAAGGTTACTGCTGTGTCCTGACTCGCTCTTACGAGGTAATTTCCCTGCCAAAACTCGGCTTTATGAAGGCACTTCCCTGTCCAGACGGACCTTTAAATTGGATTTCCCTGTCCAGACTGACCATTAAAGTGAACTTCTCTGTCTAGACGGGCCTTTAAAAGGGACTTCCCTGTCCAAACGGGCCTTTAAAGGGGATTTCCATGTCCAGACGGACCTTTAATGGGGACTTCCCTGTAAAAACGGGCCTTTAAAGGGGACTCGTTATCAGTATGCATTAAAAACGAGTTTGTCTCATCCTGTTGCTTGGAATTACACACGAACCTATTGACACTAACCATGTATATGTTCCAGTTGCTTGCCGCCGATTACATCCTGATCTTGCTGTTCTATCTACTCCTTGCATTCACGGGCATTTTTGCGTTCCCTAACATTGAAGATCTCTACACCATCAACTTCCAGCCTGACCCTTGCAAGCATGGACAACCAGTCTCCTTCGTCTACATAGTCAGGGTGAGTCAACCTCGCTCTCTGCGTGAATGAAGTTAACCTGGTGAAGATGTCTGGGGCAGCAACTCTACTTTGCAATCTTGCTTGCGTTGCTCAACAGCAGGTAATGAACTCCGTCAACAGGTATAATGAACTCGGCAAATGCAGCTTTGTAGTAAAATATTGCGGTCTTCTGTGAACGGTGAATTTTGGTTGTCAAATCTCGCTGTAGTTGTTGTTCGTAGAGACGAAATTTACGCCACGCCGTGAGGTGTCTCAGACGGTGGACGGGAGTGGGAGACTGGTAGACAGATGGGTTATATACGAAGGGAGTGTAGGCTAGAAGTACGGCAGACTGTACACGGCAGTCGTATAGCCAGAGGATGGAAGGGGCCGAGAGAATTGGATGGCCAAAGGAAAAGGTGCTGTGTAGGCTAGAAGGTTTTTGCGCACTTGGGGCCGCTGGCACTTGATTTATGCCCTACCCTGAATAAGTATAATACTACATGACGGCAGCAGAAGCTCGAGTTCTACCGCAAATGCGCCGGCGTAGGATGGTAGGGGTCGTGGTAACGTCTTTTCTGAGGAGGTCGTGCTGTTGTACCAACGCAGCGGGGTTGGGATGGCTTGAAGCGAAACCTGACAGAATTTTTCACAACGATAAACGCTCAATAAGTCCATTTTGAAATTTTATGACACTCCATAGTCTTAAGAAGATTTGTGAGCCGCGAACATATAACAATCAGCATCATTTTGTTGATATTTTCATTAGTTTCGATTTATTGTTGAGAATTTTGTCGTTTATGATCGTCGAGTATGGCTACTTGGTAATTCTGATTTTTTCATGCCTACAGGTATTTTTATTGATGTTTCCGGTGTTTACGCTCAGCACAAACTTCCCCATCATCGCCATCACTCTGCGCAATAATCTTAAAGGTATTGCTAGTTATACTTCAAACTAATAAGGTCTATTTAAAATATCGTATCTTTTTTTCACACTGCTTCTTAATTTTCACTCGATACAGTACTATAAAACCTGTCAAGACTATCAGAAGTTCATGTTTACCAAAGACTGTTAATGTTGACTACATCTACTTGGAAGCGCATCTTGGAAATGTTACAGAAATTTTTTTTGGGGTTTCAAGAATCCTCAATGAAAATGAAATACATATACTGCCCATTTTCCTTAATTTGTTGTTGTAAAGCAGCATTAAACTTCTTATTAAAATCGCAAATCCAGTAATTGACAAAAATCTTCAATCTTGTAAGCCAGATTTTATTAACTTGTCAATCAAATAAGCTGCAAGCACTCGCCGGTACGCGTGAAGATATCGATGCCCGTAACGTGACATCAGAGTTTATAAAAACCATTTATGGAAGTCTATTTGATTTCCGGGTTATCATGCATTCAGTTCTCGTTAGCTATATTCACTAGAAGTGCGATCTTAAATTTGAGTTTCCTGCCATGACACGAGATAATATATAAAGGCAGGAGAGCTTCAATAGGGTCGTTGAAAGCTTGAATTGCAGTGTTTCAATTGTTTACGCCCAGGGCTGATGCTACGAGAGACGCGGCGCTACGGCTTCTTCACAACGCGGCTATCATTCCCGCTACTGGCCACGATCCCACCCACAGTCGTGGCGCTCATCACGTGTAACGTCGAGCTTCTCGTCGGCATTACCGGGGCCTTCGCTGGCTCCATCATACAGGTGCTGCACTGCAAATATTATGAATTGGGCTTGTGTTACTCATAACATTTATGTGGAGGGCTTTTTGTCTTTACGTGAGGTTTATTTTGCTCACATGTTCCAAGGACGATTTTTGCAAATTTTAGTATAGAGTTTAAATAAGCCTTAGATGAATCTTGATCGAGCTCGTCTTAAATCGACAAGTAATAAAATCGAGGATATAATAAAAACTTGATGTTTCGTATATAATCTGCATAATTTAGCTAAACTGTCCATTAAATGTGCTGTATATACTTACATGAAGGAACATCTTTCAGTACGTTATACCGGCTACTATGGTGCACAGCGCTCGGGTAGAGACGCTTCAGAAAATAGGCTTGGGCGTCCGCAACCCATTCGTGTCGCCCTTCCAATCAGCGTTCTGGCGCTACCTCATCTGTGTCTGGGCGCTGCTCTGCTGGGTATTCGTAGCCGTCTACCTCATACGGACTGAAAGCTGACCTCCTTGACCCTCCTTTAGCTTACGAAGGAAGAATGTGATCTAACTTACGCCCTTCCATCTTGAACTGCTCGGTCAATGGTGGAGTTGCAGTATCTTTGTATATATATTATCTGTGTGACAATTAAATTGATATATAGGTCCTGCCTATTTAAGTGCATAAAATAATTTACCGAGATGCTTCGTTGAATTTGTCTGATTCTCCGAGTGTTTGTTTGGCTGTGAACTCCGATGCAGGCGCGTTGTGCTCGTCGACTTCCTCGGGTTGTCAGAGACGCTCCGAGGGAACTTGAAACGTCTGTTCTTCTGTTCCTAGAGATTGTGAATTTTATTTCATCACTTCATCAAGCTTTGATGTAGTAAATTTGATTCGTGAATTCAACTTATACATTCCAGCGAGTTATATTTGCGTCTACATGTCTACCACTGCCTGAAAAATATCTCCTACGTAGCCTGAGGTATTCAAGCCGCATTTACTATTTATCTTGAGCTGGATTAGCGCTGGCTTTCTTCCATTCCATTTTAAGAGAGCTAAGTTCCTATTTTGGTCGTAATGTGTGTTTCGTCCTTATCTATAAGTTCATTTTAATTATTGATGTGTAGCCGGTTTTAATTGCATGATGGGTTTATCACGCATTTATCGTTTGAATAAATTACTTCACCGAGGTTATACCAGCTAGTGCCAATGCGGGGTCAGTTTTTTTTACTTTCTAACCCCAGAACTTGGATAGTTCTTGCTGTGATATTGCACTAAAGAAATTGAGGTTACGTTGTGTAAGGTGGACTGACGGCAGAAGTCGTCGTCTGATTTGTCTCGAATAAAATTTTTAGAAACCTTTCAAATTTGTTGGAGGATAATTTTGTTGCTCGAGGATACGTTCAATGATTGACAAGATCTTGAGACCGAAGTGAAGTACGAACGAGTTCTCATAAAAAAAAACGCGCACAAAAATATTCTACCTCACGTGTTGAGTAACATGCGGCAGTAGAAACCAGCTTGTTTGTTTTGCCAGGGTAGATGGCGTTATGAAGGATATAATGAACGAGCTTATATTTAATAGTAATTAAAAGTACGTAAATTCGACAATTTAGTCCCATTATTCGTCATATTGTATAGCGCGTTGATTGACAGTCGCCGATGCTCCAGAAAAGGTGGGGGCGATTAATACACGGGGGCGATTAATTGAGTCGACTACAGTTTTGCAGACTGATAGCCTATCCTATACACGAGGAGAGCGATTTCAGTACAGTGCGCTAGTGCTACGTTGGGTGTTTTCGAGTAAGGTGTTTGCGTGGTGGAGGCAAGCGAGAGCTGTGCGCGCTACAGTGGGTAAGTGAGAGCGACGCAGCTATGCTCAGTATGAAGGCAGTTACTGGGCACACACGACTGCTTCAAAACCACTAAAGTTCCTCTGCGTGCAATGCACCAGCTAGTTACCTCTTGATTAAGACGTCAATCATCACAAATTTTAGTTGCGTCGACTAGTTGACGCAACTATTCGCCTCGTGTACAAGCACCTTAATACATGGGAAGCAAATCGCAGTCATAGAATTTCTTGTTGGAATCAGACGCATACCATTAAAATAAAATGCAATCGTTTATCTAATCGTGCGGTCTGGAGTGTTTGTCAATAATCTAGGTTTTACATTTAGAACATTACTTATATTTTTCTATTCAATACTATCTGCAATGTAACTCTTAATGCTCTCAATGATATTAAGAACTAGTCGCTGAAGTAGTGAAACTGCTGTGCAAATATATATTATCAAATTGTTGGCAACGCACAACCTCAAATTAACCTGACACGAATAAACAAGTATCGCGTCAGGACGATATTACAATTTACTGAGCTGTGGCATGTGTTATTCCATTCCTTATTAATGTCAGGGTTCAGATTATTCATATCGCAAGTTTATTTTTATTACGACCTGTAAAGATACCCTATTTCATCGTGTTAATCTCGAAGGTTCCTTAGTACGGACAGTTAACACTCTTGTCATACGTGTACATTAGAGACTAACATTTATGTTCGTGAGAGATGATAAATAATTGAAATTGAGTGATTTACCGCCTAAAAATAATCGCCGTCCTATGAAAAGTAATCAATATGACTCCCTAGAAATGGTCAAACTTGGCCAAATTTTCCGATTCTTTCGTTTGAGCCCACAACCTATACACGTTTATATCTCGGATTATATCTTTATATATCTCTGATTATTATATCTTTATCTGATTATATCTTTATCTGATTATATCTTTATCTCGGTAGCCGTTCAATTATTTACTTTTGTAATATTGGAGAAAGAAACGAGTTGTTAAGAGTCCCGAGGAGCCGGCGTCATGCTCTTGCTACAGCTTGGTCGTGGCGAGGCTTCAGCTGGAAGAGGAAAGGACTTGCATTAGGAGTGAGGAGGACGCATGAAGCCGTTCTTTCGGGTTGGGATGATAATAGTAATATGACATAACGATTAGTGTTCCAAATAAACCCAGGAATAACCAGCATACGATTTTAAAGCAAGAAGTTAGTTGATGAATGTTGGAAAGAAATCATTCAGGTCAATGACTAAATCAACTACGATCAATTATTTTCAGTTTTAATTTCTTAAAAATACAGATATCTGCCGACCTATAAATCAGATTATGTTGACATAGTTGACTCAATCTATATTAGACGATTAATCACTTGACGTTTTGACGTATGAAGTTGGCGTAGCTGGCGACGTTGACGTAGACGCCCGGCACGTTCTCCTGGCCGCAGCCGACGCCCCAGGCAACGAGGCCGGCCACCGTCCAGCCGCCGTTGCCTTGACCGCACACCATCGGGGAGCCTCCGTCGCCCTGCGCACAAAATTATTCATGAACAGGAGTAGGGGGCGAAAAGTGCGTCGATTTTTTTGACAAGCCATTGGCGCAGTCAGATGGGTAATACTGACCCGTCCACTTCTAGGAGTGTTGCGTCAGAGCTATTGTCTTCATGCGTAATGAGTTATATTAAGTATAAGATTAAACGACATCTTTGACGTCAGGTCACCTCGGAAACTATTAACTGTATTAGCAGTGAAGAACAAAAGAGGGAGAGAGATAAGATAATCGAGATTCAAATGCGTGGTTTTGACTGACTCACATCGGTCACATGGCATGCCATAGACTCGCCCACACATGTAAGGCAAGCCATGGATAGACAAGAACACGCGCACACTTCTGTTGTGCTCACCTAACAAGAGTCTTCGCGCTCATCTGACAAAGAGTCTTGATCGAACTCACCTGACAAGAGTCTACCACGCTCACCTCACAAGTCTTTATTACGCTCACCTGACAAGAGTCTTTATAGAATAGAAGTGTCGGCACTGAAGAAATATGCCCATTGACTGTTGCAGATGTTTGAATTTTTCGTGACTTGATTCAGAAGGGATCCGGCCTTTGGAACCCGATCTTTGAGACAATTGATTGAGATAGCTCTGGACATATTGCCCCCGATTGATTGAGATAGCTCTGGACATATTGCCCCCGATTGATTGAGATAGCTGCTGGACATATTGCCTGGTCTGTAATTTGCTAGGCATTTTAAGACTGAACATATGCTCCTGCATAGCTTCGTCTAGTCTGTTCTTGAAGGCGTTCGTACTCGGAGCGTCAACGATGCTATCAGGGAGGCTGTTCCACATGTCGGTGATTCGAAGCGAGAAGAAATGTTGTCGCATGGATGTGTTACAACGCAGTTTTTTTAGTTTATAGCTGTGGCCCCTGGTGTTGGTTCTTGTTTCAGATTCTAGTAATCCTTCTGGGACCTTGTACAAGCGATGAAGAGCTCACCTGACAAGAGTCTTTACCGCGCTCACCTGACAAGATTCTTTACAGTGCTCACCTGACAAGAGTCTTTACCGCGCTCACCTGACAAGAGTCTTTACAGTGCTCACCAGACAAGAATCTTTATCGTGCTCACCTGACAAGTCTTTACAGTGCTCACCAGACAAGAGTCTTTACCGCGCTCACCTGACAAGAATCTTTACAGTACTCACCAGACAAGAGTCTTTACAGCGCTCACCTGACAAGAATCTTTACCGCGCTCACCTGACAAGAGTCTTTACCGCGCTCACCTGACAAGAGTCTTTACCGCGCTCACCTGACAAGAGTCTACCGCGCTCACCTGACAAGAGTCTTTACAGTGCTCACCAGACAAGAGTCTTTACCGTGCTCATCGGACAAGAATCTTTACCGCGCTCACCTGATAAGAGTCTTTACAGTGCTCACCAGACAAGAGTCTTTACCGCGCTCACCTGACAAGAGTCTTTACAGTGCTCACCAGACAATAGTCTTTACAGTGCTCACCAGACAATAGTCTTTACAGTGCTCACCAGACAAGAGTCTTTACAGTGCTCACCAGACAAGAGTCTTTATCGCGCTCACCTGACAAGAGTCTTTACCGCGCTCACCTGACAAGAGTCTTTACAGTGCTCACCAGACAAAAGTCTTTACCGCGCTCACCTGACAAGAGTCTTTACCGCGCTCACCTGACAAGAGTCTTTACCGCGCTCACCTGACAAGAGTCTTTACCGCGCTCACCAGACAAGAGTCTTTACAGTGCTCACCTGACATGAGTCTTTACAGTGCTCACCAGACAAGAATCTTTATCGCGCTCACCTGACAAGAGTCTTTACAGTGCTCACTAGAAAAGAGTCTTTACCGCGCTCACCAGACAAGAGTTTACAGTGCTCACCTGACAAGAGTCTTTACCGCGCTATCTTTATCGCGCTCACCTGACAAGAGTCTTTATCGCGCTCGCCGCCGGCGCACACGAAGGAGCGCTTGTCTAGTCTGAAGCTGGGGCCGAGCCTGGTGTTCTTCAGGAGGCTCTCGCACCTGGAGGAGTCCAGCACGGGCACATCGACCTCCTGCAGCAGCTGCTGGAAACTGCCGGGTCCGAAGGCGTCCTTACCCCAGCCCGTCACGAAACATCTGGCAGCGAAGAACGCGATTAAAAATGAATTCACTTAGCAGAATTTGGTTCTAAAACAACACATTGGTTTAATTATTGTAAAGCGCACACACGATTTCGCAGCCGCTACACTTTGCATTGATCAGGAAACAAAATAGTAAATACCTCGATACTTTATGAGAATCAGATATGATTGAGCACACGAGATGACATTCATAACTCCATGTCACCTCTGTCCAGCGAAGGACTGTCCAGGGCTGGGCAGACAAGCGGGGGTGATGTGCCTGTACTGCTGCCGGTTGACGGGCTGCGCCAGACGCAGCAGCGCCACGTCGTTGGCCAGCGTCTGGGGGTTGTAGTTCGGGTGCACGATGACGTTAGCGACTGGCGACGCGAACGGTGGGAACTGAGGGATGTCGTTGGCTTGGCTTACGTCGTAGTCCCCGAGGCGAACTTCCAGTCCCCTGCAGCGAGTTCGGCATTATAACCTATTCAATCTTATGAATCTTCTTTTATTTGCACGTCCTTTATACACGAAAATAAACGCGATGGTCGTGGAAAACTTAGCATGCTTGACAATTTACTGCATTGCTTAGCACTTAATTAATTAATTAATTTCGAGAAAAAAAAAAACTTGATATTAAAAGTTACGATTACTTGTTCTACAAATCGATTTCTACCTCAAAGTCCGCGCACAACCGAATATTTATATAAATAATCTGAAGCGCCCACCAGCTGAAGACTCAAAGTTAGTTAATGCACCGTGAACAGCTTTAAGAAGACTCCTCATTAGATTCTGTACTGCGAAGCACAATAACTAAATAAATACCCACCTAATTGCTGTTTAAATAGCAATGTTTAACGAATACGCACTGAGTTTGCGCGAGTTTATGCGCTGTTGTGAGCACCCAGCCGTTGTCGATGAGCACGCCTCCCGAGACGTAGGACTGTCCGGGCCCCAACACCACAGCCATCCACGGGTACTCGCCGAAATCCGCCTGGCGAAATTATTTCTCGTTATTCGATGCAAAGATTTTCAACCAAAAGAAGGCTGGTCAAAGCAGTGGATAACTAAATTCCCTCAAATAAGAGGTATTTTCATTGAGTTCAATTTGAGTACATAATAGGTACTAATTCGGATGCATAGGAGAATGTCATTATCACGTCTCACGTCTGTAATCAACTGTTTTGGTCCTGGAAAATACGTACCAAATTTGACAGCTAGGGGTTAGGTATGAACAAAAATTAAAATACATTGAAAACACGAATGCCTTTGACGAACTTGCGATTTAAGCAGACGAATGATATAAGTGCTTAAATATTCTGCTTCGAGTACAAGCTTACCGTGGGTGAAATTGCAGCCGGCAGTCCGAAGCTCTGCCGTGAGCCGCAGAAGGCAGAGAGCGCTCCACTCTGACCAGGGAAGCCTCCTTGTCCGGGGAAGTCGGGATTTCCCCCCGGAAATCCTCCGTTGTTGGGGCAGCAAACCCGCTGATCTTCGTTACAGCCGTTCGCGCCTCCCCCTCCCGGTAAACGCGATCCCGGAGACCCAGGCTAATAAATACCGGAAATGGTGAGTATTATTGAGGCTCGTTTTTTCTGCAGCTGTGGGAGGTATTCGATCCGCTATACCCTGAATAGTGTTGGTTATTTTGAATTCATTTTATATTACAAGGTTAATAGCGTGTGTGCAAACGTCCTGAGCGACAGTATTGTATACAATTTCCCACATATAAAAACCAAGCGCTTATATACAATTAAAGACAGGATGTGGCTCGACTACAAGACAGGGTTGAATAGCGTGCTAGCGAGTTTGTTTATATATTTTATCAGCCGAGGGTATCGTGAGGGCCAACCAAGGGAGACTTAAAACTTTCGTTAAGTGCACGATGTCTTTTCAGTAGGCCTATGTTTCTAAATTTTATTTGTATTATAATGAAGTCATGAAACGATGCATAGAAGCTAAAATATTCAGTCGTGATTGTCAAAACTTTAATTAGCAGCATAAAACTAAAGTTTCCGTTGAATTCTAAAAGTGTAGTTAAATGGAAGTTCCATGCGTAACGCGGGTTTAACCGATCTTCCTTTAATTCAAATTACTTACGCTCAAAAAATATTCTAGGTGTGGTAGTGTACCCTAGTGAGTAGTGACGCATGACTACACTCAACCTAGTGACACTCACCCTAGCAGCACTCACCCTATTAATGATCCTGGTGACGAGGTCGAGGTTCTCAGGTCGGAGGTTCGTACAGACTTGGTTGACGGGTTGACACCAGCAGCCTGTGTCGCGCCCTGGGAACCCGCCTGGGAACTGGCTACCAATGCCCACCACCGGGATACCACCTGCCCACACACACGTGACACGCATCGAATATTTACTATAGAAATATAATCTCTCAGTAATGTTACTGATCCTTATAATTAACATTATTACAAATAATAGACAATAGATGGAATAGCCTTAAGTTGTAACGCGAAAGCTGTATGGTTTAGTATGATTGAGAAGTCCAAACCTGATTAAACCTAACTAGTGGTTCACGAATGAACCGGACCTGTGAACATACCTTGGAAGACACTAAAGCTCAGTTAACTTCCAAACCTAAAGTAATATATGCACAAAATCCAGCCCTCAATGTATGTCGCCTGAATTGTACTGGTACAACGATGACAATGAAGCAGTTTGTGGAAACGATATCATGTACGAGATCTTTTTACTTGATGTCGCTAGATCTTAGGGGCAAACTGTGAAGCAGTTGCTGCTTGAGAAACTTTCTTAGCAACATTCATCTTTCTCTGAAAACTTACTTAACGTAATTTTAGCTGGTTATAATTACCAGCCTTATCATCACTATATAAAAAAAAACAAATTTTGCAACTTTGCTTATTGCATTTGATTGACTTTGCAAAGTCACTAATTTATTTATTAGTACTTTTCAAAATAAAAATACAGCCATGATCCCAGACCTGGCACGGGAGGAACGCCGATCTGGTTGGCGATTAGACCGAGCCGCGTGTCCTGATCGTTGTTGGGGGCGGGCTGCTGGCCCGCTGCCTGCCCTACAACCGTCAGCACCACCAGCAACGCGATCAGCGTCACTGACCTGAGGTCATCACAACACACATTTCACAGAGCATAATTTCAAACGCGAGAAAAAATTTTAATAGTCCTCTAAAAAGAACAATAAAATAGGAAGCTCAGACAACGCGTGGTAACGAAAAAAAAAACTGTAACGCCCAGTAGAGCACACATCGGAATGTTAACTTATTTCACTAATTGAAACTGAACACGACAACACAACTCTGTTCCCAGTGTTTGCAATTGGCATCAAATGCGCGAATCAATATTACGTCAACAGTTATGAGAGCCTTTATGGTAGATTCAATGATAACTGGAATGAAGTATGTGTAAAATTGATCTAACTTCGCGAGTGCTTCCTACTTTAAATTTGAAAATTGAAATATGAAATTCCAATTCTTGCGAATCTTTATCGGCCGGGGTGATGGCACCGCTAGGTTTGCAGCGATGCTCGGATAACCTTCACGCTTCCGTGGTTCAGGAAATAAACAAAAAATGTACGCGAGACTTGAAATGCTCACAATGTCGTCCGCAGTGTCGGAGACGATCACAGGATGCAATCCAACCACGTCAGGCCATTCGCAGACGTGGACCGAGTTGACGCACGTCAGACGAGTTAAAATGATCACGGTGCGTTACGACCGCCACATCGAGAATACCCATTCAATTAGGTTTTTGCTAAAACTAAAAAATAGATATTGTTAGAAAAATTTGCGTCTTGTCAACTTTATAAAGATCGTGGTCTCGGCAATGACTTATAGTTTAGTTATACGGGGATTTTGCTAACAGCTGTGAAGCTGACGATATTTTCCCAAAGAAAGTCTACACTTAGTCCCCTATTTTTGATGAACACGTTTGTACACAAAACATTAATATGCATTGATTATACAACGCATGTAATCAATGCCCCTCTATATATGTCACATTATGTCCATATGCCACTCCGCTATTTTCTGTAAGAATTATAAGGACTTGCATTGGAGACTAAACGGCCAAAGCGTCCGTGCTGTGGCCAGCTCATGGCTTACGGCAACTCCTGAGCGGCTCTAAAAAAAATGCGAGCAGGTTTACAAAAATAAGACGATGCAGCGATGCGCAACAGGACTGGAAACAGCGGATGTCTGCAGTTGCCTGGACTAAAGCTCCCTTACAATTTCTCGGAACTGAGATCGTTCTCCAACCTCAGCCGGAAAATAATAAGAAGA
Source organism: Hyalella azteca (assembly GCF_000764305.2). Lineage (NCBI taxonomy): Eukaryota > Metazoa > Arthropoda > Malacostraca > Amphipoda > Hyalellidae > Hyalella > Hyalella azteca. The sequence goes on along the minus strand of NW_025943552.1, from coordinate 7,910 downwards.
GTGTGCTCAGTTCCGCGTGCCTCTAAAGTTTCTAAATACCTTGCTATCTCCTCAAGGATTAAATTTGTTGTACCATTGCGCGGTTCATTCTTGCTGCAGAGACAATACAAAAGGTTCGAGAATTTCCAGAAATTGAATCTGATACGTGGTTTAGAATATAATAAGAAAGAGTTCGTCAAAAATGACCCACGAATCGTTATTAAAACAAAAAAAAATTGACAGGAACAGACGAGCCTTCATGAGAATTTTCCAGCGGTACTTGAATGATCAAAGTGTAGTCTTAATTGGCTGTACACAAGGATATCCACACAGCGCTGCCTGCATGATTAGAATGCAGTGGAAATTGGCTCTGTACAAAATTGTACACAAGACGGGATGCTTGTCAGGCAGAGCCGCAAGCCATAATGCCGACCATTATTGTTGAGCTCTACAAAATGTGTCGGAAATAAATGTCTCCCAAATTATGCTACTTCATTTTACATTAAGATGTATGGATACTTGTTAATTATCAATCTGCAACATTACCGCAATATGTAACAAGTTTAAAATTCAACGCAAAGAAGATACAAATTAAACAATGCAGCGCAATCATTTGTGACAACCTTATAAGAATATTTTAAGAGATTTAACCTAAGTATAATTCCTTCAAACGTGACAATAAGATCAGTTCAATTCAGGTGACGTAGAGTATTTCGCTGCTGCCAAGCAGAGGGGAATACCAATATTCAATCAGCTTCGGATTCCAGCACCTATAACGTGATTCAAATACTCAAGTACGACGCTCAAGGTGAAAGTCCCGAAGTATCCACAAAAAATACAGGGTCTACGGTAGTCTTGCCTAGTCAAAAATGCAAGAATTTTACTAGGCAAGGCTACTATTTTTTAGGAATGCAGAAATTTATGCAGGAATCTTTCTCAACAAAATATGCGAAAAATATAATGTTACGTTAGGGTAGCAAAATTAATAAAAAATTATTTATAAAACGGAAATTTTCACCTAAGAATGTTGACTATAAGGATGCGAATGATCAGTGTTGTTACAAATTGTTTCGATACTACGATTAGTAACATTCGGTGCCATGAAACGATAAGTTAGTTGAGGAGAGACGAAAGAACTTTGATTCCACTGAATAAATCAATGACAGAATTCCCCTAAGAGTAGAACGGGATTTTCCACGACAGCGACGTCACGTTACGCTAAGCCCCAATTATGATCCTGAACGAAGAAAACTTCAATGTCATATAAAAGCTGTCTCTTCACTGGTAGGTACTTTCATGGGGATTTCCCCTAGTCTTCCCAACAGGACGCCAGAAAAAATACTCGACTAAAAGCAGCAGCGGTAGCCACGACGACTGCAGATTGCCACGCATGCGGACACGAAATTGATGTATTAAGAATACTGGGATGTTATCAGAGCAACGCTGCATCGCAGGTAATTTAATCCGAAACAAAACAAAGTGTAACAAGTAAATAATCCCAAATTCATTCCAGTCTTTAAAACGCCCAACAGCGCTCACTCCATCCACTTGTTCATTTATTCATAGTCGGAAACGTATCGACAACTAAATTGACAGCGAGCCCTCCTAGCTCCTACGTCACTACTCCAGGAAATTTAAGTAGATCACGAGATGTGGTCGCGCGATGTACTTGGTGTGCAATGGTTCGAAGATCTTACGTAGTGAAGTTAGCTGCAAGGTCTCTATAAACACGTTCATTCTAATGCGAAACACATCTGACTGCAAGATGTCGGAAGAATTAGAGATTAGGAGTGCATGAACCGAGTATATGTGTACAGCACAGAAGGCGATGTAAAAAATTCATCTGCGAACCACTTTCATTTTGCCAAGCCAATGAATGAACAGATTGACCAGCAGCTCATTCAAGTACATTTCAGGCGTCCTTTATGACGCAATTTTGTAACGGATTGGTTAATACCCTTGTACTTTTAATTCGCTAATCGAATGGGGATGCATAATCAAGATAAAAAATGCAGCTAGCATGTAGTACAAGTCAAAAATAAATAATTATCGAATAGAATCGATTTTAAAAATTGTATCTACTTATAAATAAATGTGTGTTTTAAAATCTGTAATTCTGACATTCCAATCCGGTCAGGAAGATAAAAAATATCGCTTAGTGTTCTCGAAAATTTCACTCGACATTGAAGGGAACTTATAGACCGTGACTATTGAAATCATGCAGAAAGTTACAGTCCAACGAGACGCTGAGACAACACGGTAGCTTAAACATAGTGAAGGATGTGAGGCAGCCTGTCTTTCAAGTAGATAAAGTTCTGTGGGAGTCTGTACTTTAGAGGTAGCGAGACCAGACAAGCCCACTGGTGATCTTCTTTAATTAAGCCGAACCTGAACCTCTCAGCCTTCTAACTTTCTCAAAAAAGTTAAGATCGAGGAGAATCGATAGACCTGAAACAAAGTGGAATTACTTAAAAAAAACATTTGTGTAAACAATGATAACAAAATTTGTTTTCAGGTCATGAAAAAAATTATTTGCACTGGTACCCTTCGTATAATGAGCTCGAGTTAATTTGTTGTGCAGGCCGTACAGAGAGGATGTTTTGCAGGTTGATCCTTTTTAAGCGATTGTCAACGGATGCAAGATAAAGCCATGCTGTCTTGAACACAGTAGTTAGCGGAAGCAGTATCCTAGTTGTGTCTCACAACCAAGGCCACCAATAATTTGGTCAATACATTTATTTTAGTGATTCATTTAAAAACAATTATTAATCAATAGTTCCTGATAACGAGGAACAGGTTCCATTATTAGTTGGTCATTTAAAAACCGGAAAGTCAGGATAACGCAGAACCTTGCAGAGGACCTTTGAGAGCTATGCTCCTGTGTATCGTGTTACGGACTAAAGAAGCGTAAGCTTCGTAAAGGGTCGAAAAGGTGGTTCGGTTTGCAGTCAACTCACGTAAGTTCTATGGTACACAGAATGCGCTCTAGAGAATTTAACCGGGCCTACAAATTTGTTCCGTAACTAACGTGTTTTAGTTCAAGCTATCTGAAAAATTATTACACGGATCCACACATCTTCGTTAGGAGGGAAAAAGCTCGAAATTCGACAAAACGGTTTGGCATAAAACGATAGAGAATTCATGAAAATTGTTTCCTTGTGGTCTGACTTCATTTAAACGTCATTTTCTGCATTAACAGGACCACGTAACGTTTAAACAATACCCACAACTGCAGCAACACGTATAAAATAAACTGAAAATTGATTGACGTTCAAAAGCTTCGGGCAGCAATTTTTTGTCATTCCTGGCCTTTGCTGAAATCCATTTCGATATCGTCGAATAAAGTTCCTTCTTTCACCGCACATAAAACGGACCAAAAAGGCTAATATGGTTAGGTAAGTTGCAGAGCGTTAATTCTGACGGGTTATTTATGAGTAATTATTCTATTTTTGCGGCACCCGGAAGACTGGCGGCCCTGAAATATAAAACTTGTGTTTGTCGAGCAACAGGAAGCGATGACTCGTCTATTCTAAAACAATTGTCTGACTTCAATCCATTTTGTTAGTAGCCGCGACTGTGGCGAGCTAGAGGTTTCGCCCGAGTTCTGACCTTCAGGCAAATAATTAGAAACTAGATTCCTAGAAAATACAGGTAATTGAAAGTTGCGAAAGAAAAATAAATTTGACAGAATTCACCGGCTAGCTACGCTGCTAATACATTATAATATAATAATTAGCGCAATAAATGAAGAGAACGATTTGTCGTTAATGTCGTACTATGTAATAGAGCATGAAGACTATCTGCTTATAACGGGTCAGCCATATTGCCCGGCTGATCCAAACAAGTCATTGAAAAACGAGAACACACATGGAGACGGCAAAACAGCATCATTTTACTCACTTTACCATGGGCCTCTTGAGCTAGACATGCGGTAATCTGAATAAACAAAAACAAAACCCATACTGTCTCATAATCAGTCATACAAAAACACAAGAGCAAAACTGGACATTTGGATTTTGGAAGGATATCCTGGTCGTTCGAGGACGCAGTGAGCTCTAACCTACACGATACGCCCGATGACTATACATAGGCAATTGACTACCGGTTGAAATTAACATGAAATAAATCAAGGACATCCTGAGAATTATCAGTGAAAAATTGCGTATAACGCTAGTTGTCCATCAATTCTGAGGTAGCCGTATTGGCAATACGGCTACCGGTATTGCCTCTAAATTGCCCCTAAAAAACCTGCCGCAATACTATAATTGATGCTTCCAAAGTTCCAACTTAAAATAGGATATGCGTTCATAATAAATGAGGTTCAATCAGGACACAGTTTAGCATCAATTTAGATAGTCCACTCAAAATATGACAGGTTAAAGCAAATATATACTTTAGTCTTAGAGTTATTGCTTTTGGTGCCGAAATTATGGTGCTATTTTGCGTTTTGTGAACTTACCTCATGATTCTTGGTATAAACGATGAAGTAAAAAATCTAACGTAAAAGCCGGAATTACAAACTTAAAAAAGTCTGTACAGCGGCAAAAGTTAAAATTAGGTCAGGAACTTTGTTAAAATACGCGTATGATGTGTTAGAATGCAAAAAATTAAGTTATGTGCAAAGTTTTGAATCAATATTAGGAAATAGATATTAGAGGCTGGACCGATGTGGCACCTCAACAAACGACGACAGCAGCTCCCGAACTGGTAGGGCAGGTGCAAAGCGTTCATTTATATACCCCGTGGGCCTTGTTAGGCTCTACAAGCGTAGGAATCCGCCGAATTTACGAATTTTGTTGAAAAAAAATCAAACTTTGCATTTCCATACTGATATTTATCATTATCATGTTACCCATTTTTAGACATATTTTGCTGTTGGGTATGAATATTTACATTTTTTTATTTAGAACTCCGTAAGTAAATGTATCAAACATTTTATGAAAATTTTCAGACAGTTGGCAAAATTCAATTTTTAATGTTATTGATTAGTCACAAGTCCCTTGTTTTCACAGTTTACTTAACTAAACACAAGTGTATATAATTTTAATATTTATATTGCGTCAGAAAGTTTGAGGAATAGCTTTCCGCATCAATTGATGCCTTGCAGTGATTGCACTTTCACGTTCGTAGTTCGTACGGAACGGGCTGCGGCAACATGAGCGTGCGAGCTTAGGACCGGCCAATTAATTCGATAAATAAATAAAACGTCCTTCAATTTTTACTATATTTAACGTCATGTCTGACCTTGAGGTTAAAAATAACGCACTTAATGAAGATGGAACTCCTAAAACAGCCAAACAGCTTGAAAAAGAAGCAAAAAAGGCAGCTAAGTTAGCCAAATTCAATGAAAAACAGGCTGTATTTAAAAGTCTCAAACCATAATATTCTTCCTATACAAACAGTTATTTACCATTTGGTAGAGCAAGGTCAACTGTCAAATTTGACACATTTTTTCTCACTCTCACTGGGTAGCGTGCTTTGTCTCTCTTTGGATCTCAATATTTTCCCGCTAGATGGCCAAGACGTAGTGTTTTGGCAGTAGTTTGACGCGCAAATGTATGACGTCACCATTTCAACCATCAACAAACGCATGGAACTAAAACAAAGCTTAATATAAAGGAAAAACTAGAGAGGTGACGGAATTACCCACGATGTCGGAATATACCGCGTTTACCCTATTGTGCTCATCATGTCTGTCTGTCTGTGACTTCATGTTTTCTTCAACAAGAAAATGCGCGCTCTGTCACTCACTGCAATGAGTAGGCTTACTGAGTAATATTTTTTTTAAATTGTAGCCTGTAGGTAAAAATATTTGCAATTTACTGAATAAAATGAGAATAAGAATGAGTGAAATTCATTCACGGGCATTTTGTCTGATACAAAGGTGGTTACTGCCGATATTTTCTTTCTAGGCTTCAGGCAAAGTTATCGGCAATTAGAGGGTATTACTGTCAATGCCGATTTGACATTGACATTACTACCTTCCAACTTGTGAGCCATTACTATAATTTTATAACAAAAAATTGTCAACTTTGGTGCTGCTAAAAAATGATCGACTTCAACCTATAGTGGTTGTGTGGATTAAATGCATAACCTACACCTATAAAAATCAACCGCAATAAAACTGACCAAATAGGCTAGCAAACTGGTTAGTTTTTACAAGTGACCACTGTAGTATTAAGTATATTTTTTAACCATCAATTTCTTATTTGACCTTTGGAAATCATTTTTAATGAACAAACTTATTTGCTAAGCCATTTAGCTTTGGGTTTTAACTATGGAATATTAAGCTGAATTTTCCCAAAAAATATAGGTGAAAACTATTGTTTTACATGCAATTTTAAAAATCACTGATCAAAATTTGCAACTTTCCTTATTTATTTTCTTTATAAATGAATGTTATTTTTGCAGAAACCTGTGGTGACATATGATCTGGCTACTCCTGCTGGTGAGAAGAAAGATGTGAGTGTTGAGCTTCCAGGTCAATACAGCCCAAAGTATGTGGAGGCAGCCTGGTATCCATGGTGGAAAAAACAGGGATTCTTCAAGCCTGAGTATGGGGTGAGTGGATGGACAGTTTAGGTTTTGAGAGTTTTTTCAGCTGGCAGCACAATTTCTGTGCTGCTTGGTTATTTAAAAAAAGGTTATTGGTTTCTTGTTTCCATTATTTGTTCTGTAAATGATTATCCCTTACCAAATGGGTTTTGCTGGCATTATTTACATTTTAATCAAGCAGCTCAAAAAATAATATTCGTTATCTTATGGAACTGGAGAGAATTGTTTTGGAGTGAAACCTAATATGTTATTTGATAGATTAAACTGCAAAATAATGAATCCTAAGCTGAACAAACTTGAATTAAACAACCTTATCTCAACCTGAAATAGAAACAGCACCTTTTGCTGAACCAAAACAAGCAAGTTGAATTTGCCTGTTTTGTTCTACTTGTCAGCTTTGTGACAATACCAATACAATATGTGCTTATGTACGGTACCTACTCTTATACCGCACATAAGCATGTAATACCTACACTGGCTTCCTGGTACCCTGTACAGTATACTAGTTGATAGTTTTATTCTGACTTGTTATGTTCATTCTAGAATCTCGGATAAAAATTGGAAATATTTGATTTTTTATTACCACATAATTTTTAACATCTAAATTTATTAGGGATTTTTTGAATGAAAATAATATGCATTGAATTTTATATAATGAATGTAATTTTATCCAGGAAAGGCAACCGAATATATGAGCAGCTGGAGAGGCTTGGGTCATCTCTGGACTGGGACCGCGTGTGCTTCACCATGGACCCTGGCCCACAGGTGATGTTCCCACTGACCCACAGGTGATGTTCCCACTGGCCCACAGGTGATGTTCCCACTGGCCCACAGGTGATGTTCGCACTGGCCCACAGGTGATGTTCCCACTGGCCCACACGTGATGTTCCCACAGGCCCCTGTAAGAGGTCTACAGTGGCTTAAGTTATATAATGATTTATGTTCATCCTCGGATATAATCTGCGAATTAAAGCATTTTATTTTGTTTGGTGGGCAATAATTTTTATGAATTGTAATGGTTTCTATAGTTGTTTTTTCCAATTATTTTCCATGAGTGAGTTCATCAATGGTAAGCTGTGTTATAGCTTACAAACAACGTACACAAAGCTAAAGTTTGTCCTACAATGAGCAGGCCGCTGTGATGGAATCCTTCATCCGCCTCCACGAGGAAGGCATCATCTACCGAGCCAACCGTCTTGTCAACTGGTCCTGTTCTCTTAAGTCCGCCATTTCTGATATCGAGGTGAAGATATTTCTTGCCAATCACGAAGCAAGTTTTTTTTATCCATCTTGACCGTCATCCTAGAGCGCATTCGTTTACTACCTTGTTGCTGTGAGATGTTCACTGAAAACTATAATTCTCGTTTTTCCAAATT